>NC_048585.1:8356880-8391880 GCF_013265735.2 Oncorhynchus mykiss
CTCAGCCAGGTGGCTCGTCCTCTGACATGTTTTTAACCTCCAGGGACATGTTGTCCAGACCTCAGCCAGGTGGCTGCAGGGACGTGTTGTCCAGACCTCAGCCAGGTGGCTTGTCCTCTGACATGCTGTGTGTATGAAGATAAAATAGTTTCTTGGCGTTCCACAGTGACGAAAGGGTTCAAACACCTAAATCACTGTTAGATGTTGAGGGCTTTGTGTGGTTTTTATGTGGTGGAGGTGTGGGAACCATTTATATATGAATAACATTTCTGCTTCCATGACTCAGTACTACTCTGTCCTGTCCTGTTAGGACATGTAGCATATGACTGGTAATACTCTGTCCTGTCCTGTTAGGACATGTAGCATATGACTGGTAATACTCAGTCCTGTTAGGACATGTATTATATGACTGGTAATACTGTCCTGTCCTGTTAGGACATGTAACATATGACTGGTAATACTCTGTCCTGTTAGGACATTTAACATATGACTGGTAATACTCTGTCCTGTTAGGACATGTACCATATGACTGGTAATACTCTGTCCTGTCCTGTTAGGACATGAAACATATGACTGGTAATACTCTGTCCTATTAGGACATGAACCATATGACTGGTAATACTCTGTCCTGTTAGGACATGTAACATATGACTGTTAAAACTCTCCAGTCAGATATCAAGGTAAATCTCATGTTTGCAGAATCAGCCCCTGACTCAGCTGAATCCCAGTAAGATGTTAGATAGATTATAGTCCACCTGTCTGAACAAAGCCCACCGGAGGAACCACAGCTAGGCTTTTAGTAATAAAGAGTTTTGTTTTTACAAATCTTATCCAGCTGTTGCTGAAATCTCTTCAAAATGGCCATATCCTCTCTGTTCTAGCTGTTGACGTTTGGAGAATGTGAAGTCGGTGAGAGAAAGGGAACAGAGTCTTTCTGTCCCGCTCTAACACAAAGCACACGTTTGGCTTCCAACCCAACCCCGCCCGCCCCAAACACCACGGATCACAGATTCACATCTTCTCTCTCTGAGGCCCGCACCGGGAACGAGCAAATCACATAGCACTCCATCTCTGAGGCCTGCCGGCACAGCCATGAGGTAATGTTATGATGCGACCCTGTTCTCAATCAGGTCCTCCCAGCAGGGTGTTGGTCTCCGGTCCAGGGTCCCAGCTAGATGAAACGTGATGTAGAGACTGAGGCAACGCCACGTGGTTTGGGAGGGAGAGGAGAGAGGGGAGATGGCATCTGGGTGGGTTTGTGTGTTTGATGTTTGGGATCATTTCCCATCAGCTCCTTCCTGAGTTCCCCCTCGACCCCGGACTCTCCATCCCGTCCCCTGTCCCCGGACACACCCGGCCCTCAGAACGCCCTGGGAGTGGTTTGGCCCTCGGCGTCGTGGTCTTTGATCGTGTCCTTGTTATGGTACTCAGCCTGTTCTTCTTACCTGTTATGGTTAGCTGCTCCGTAGCTGCAGGGATATAGTGGGAACGCCTTGAGTGTAAACAGTCCTCTGGTCTGTCCCCTCACCGACTCTCCCTCTCTCCGCCATCGTACCACCTCTCCCTGGCCTCTCCGATCGGGATGCTGTGTGACTCCTCGTGACCCCGGTACCCCACCCTGCCTCGCCCCCCCCCCCCCCCCCCCACCCTGACCCCTTGCTCTCTGGAGGAAAAGCGTGTGGTCTTTGGCTCGGCTGGAGGAAATCAAACCCTTCCATTTATTGGTTCTCATAGGCTGTGTTGTTGTAAGGCTCGGAGATAAAGAACGGCTTGAGATAAATGAGATGATCAACAAACACCGGGCCGTGTTCAATGTAAATGCAGCGGCCAGCATTATTCCCCAACATGCTCTCCACACGTTCTACAGTTGGCACGTTGTGTCACGTTTTTACTCCTTCCAACCCTCGCCCCTCCTTTTAAAGGATGGTGTAAGGTGTCCTGTTATTTAGTGTATCTAATCATTATAAGTACAGTATCCACTTCACAGGGTTTCTTTCCCCCTTTTAATATAATTTAGCTCTGGAGTGAAGAAGGTGATCTGAGCCAACGGTTCTTGGCGGCTGCTGTGTAAAGTATTTCAAAGAACACTGTGACCTCCCCTCTTCATCCCCATCCTGCTGTCCCTCCTCTCCCTCCTCTCTCCCTCTCCTCCTCTCCTCTCCTCCCCCCCTCCTTTCCTCTCCTCTCCTCCTCTCTCCCTCTCCTCCTTTCCTCTCCTCCTCTCCTCCTCTCTCCCTGTCCTCCTTTCCTCATCCTCCCTCCACTCTCCTCCCTCCCCCTCCTCCCTCCACTCTCCTCCCTCCCCCTCCTTTCCTCTCCTCCATCCACTCTCCTCCCTCCCCCTCCCTCCACTCTCCTCTCTCCACTCTCCTCCCTCCCCCTCCTTTCCTCTCCTCCTCTCTCCCTCTCCTCCTTTCCTCCTCTCTCCCTCTCCTCCTCTCCTCCTCTCTCCCTCTCCTCCTCTCCTCCTCTCTCCCTCTCCTCCTTTCCTTTCCTCCTCTCTCCCTCTCCTCCTTTCCTCTCCTCCTCTCTCCCTCTCCTCCTCTCCTCCCCCCCTCCCTCCACTCTCCTCCCTCCACTCTCCTCCCTCCTTTCCTCTCCTCCCTCCACTCTCCTCCCTCCCCTTCCTTACCTCTCCTCCCTCCACTCTCCTCCCTCCTTTCCTCTCCTACTTTCCTTTCCTCTCCTCCCTCCCCTTCCATTCCTCTCCTCCCTCCTTTCCTCTCCTCCCTCCACTCTCCTCCCTCCACTCTCCTCCCTCCTTTCCTCTCCTCCCTCTTTTCCTCTCCTCCCTCCCCTTCCTTTCCTCTCCTCCTTTCCTCTCCTCCTTTCCTCTCCTCCCTCCACTCTCCTCCCTCCTTTCCTCTCCTCCCTTCACTCTCCTCCCTCCTTCCCTCTCCATCCCTCCTCTTCTGCAGTCTTTGAAGGTGATGACGATGTTATCCCAGAATATAACTCTAAATCTCCTCCACAGTTATTACATCTAAACAACTTTCATTCTTCTGTTTTTACCACATTAATCAAGTAGTATTTATTCTCAGTACCCCAGGTCCATACTAAAGTTAAACCACTTCCCAGAGACAAAACCATTAATAAATAAACCTGTATAGAATGTGGGTTTAAATTCCTGCTAGTAAGAACCACCAGTCACCTGGAGAGAGAGAGAAAGAAACACAAACAGACCCCACAGAGCCCCAGGACAGCAACACAAACAGACCCCACAGAGCCCCAGGACAGCAACACAAACAGACCCCACAGAGCCCCAGGACAGCAACACAAACAGACCCCACAGAGCCCTAGGACAGCAACACAAACAGACCCCACAGAGCCCCAGGACAGCAACACAAACAGACCCCACAGAGCCCTAGGACAGCAACACAAACAGACCCCACAGAGCCCCAGGACAGCAACACAAACAGACCCCACAGAGCCCTAGGACAGCAACACAAACAGACCCCACAGAGCCCCAGGACAGCAACACAAACAGACCTCACAGAGCCCCAGGACAGCAACACAAACAGACCCCACAGAGCCCCAGGACAGCAACACAAACAGACCCCACAGAGCCCCAGGACAGCAGCACAAACAGACCCCACAGAGCCCCAGGACAGCAACACAAACAGACCCCACAGAGCCCCAGGACAGCAACACAAACAGACCCCACAGAGCCCCAGGACAGCAACACAAACAGACCCCACAGAGCCCCAGGACAGCAACAAAAACAGACCCCACAGAGCCCCAGGACAGCAACACAAACAGACCCCACAGAGCCCCAGGACAGCAACACAAACAGACCCCACAGAGCCCCAGGACAGCAACACAAACAGACCCTACAGAGCCCCAGGACAGCAACACAAACAGACCTCACAGAGCCCCAGGACAGCAACACAAACAGACCCCACAGAGCCCTAGGACAGCAACACAAACAGACCCCACAGAGCCCCAGGACAGCAACACAAACAGACCCCACAGAGCCCTAGGACAGCAACACAAACAGACCCCACAGAGCCCCAGGACAGCAACACAAACAGACCTCACAGAGCCCCAGGACAGCAACACAAACAGACCCCACAGAGCCCCAGGACAGCAACACAAACAGACCCCACAGAGCCCCAGGACAGCAGCACAAACAGACCCCACAGAGCCCCAGGACAGCAACACAAACAGACCCCACAGAGCCCCAGGACAGCAACACAAACAGACCCCACAGAGCCCCAGGACAGCAACACAAACAGACCCCACAGAGCCCCAGGACAGCAACACAAACAGACCCCACAGAGCCCCAGGACAGCAACACAAACAGACCCCACAGAGCCCCAGGACAGCAACACAAACAGACCCCACAGAGCCCCAGGACAGCAACACAAACAGACCCCACAGAGCCCCAGGACAGCAGCACAAACAGACCCCACAGAGCCCCAGGACAGCAGCACAAACAGACCCCACAGAGCCCCAGGACAGCAACACAAACAGACCCCACAGAGCCCCAGGACAGCAACACAAACAGACCCCACAGAGCCCTAGGACAGCAACACAAACAGACCCCACAGAGCCCCAGGACAGCAACACAAACAGACCCCACAGAGCCCTAGGACAGCAACACAAACAGACCCCACAGAGCCCCAGGACAGCAACACAAACAGACCTCACAGAGCCCCAGGACAGCAACACAAACAGACCCCACAGAGCCCCAGGACAGCAACACAAACAGACCCCACAGAGCCCCAGGACAGCAGCACAAACAGACCCCACTGAGCCCCAGGACAGCAACACAAACAGACCCCACAGAGCCCCAGGACAGCAACACAAACAGACCCCACAGAGCCCCAGGACAGCAACACAAACAGACCCCACAGAGCCCCAGGACAGCAACACAAACAGACCCCACAGAGCCCCAGGAGAGCAACACAAACAGACCCCACAGAGCCCCAGGACAGCAACACAAACAGACCCCACAGAGCCCCAGGACAGCAACACAAACAGACCCCACAGAGCCCCAGGACAGCAGCACAAACAGACCCCACAGAACCCCAGGACAGCAACACAAACAGACCCCACAGAGCCCCAGGACAGCAACACAAACAGACCCCACAGAGCCCCAGGACAGCAACACAAACAGACCCCACAGAGCCCCAGGACAGCAACACAAACAGACCCCACAGAGCCCCAGGACAGCAACACAAACAGACCCCACAGAGCCCCAGGACAGCAACACAAACAGACCCCACAGAGCCCCAGGACAGCAACACAAACAGACCCCACAGAGCCCCAGGACAGCAGCACAAACAGACCCCACAGAGCCCCAGGACAGCAACACAAACAGACCCCACAGAGCCCCAGGACAGCAACACACACAGACCCCACAGATCCCCAGGACAGCAACACAAACAGACCCTACAGAGCCCCACACCATTGTAAATACAACCCATATTTATGCTTATTTATTTTCCCTTTTGTACATTAACTATTTGTACATTGTTACAACACTGTATTTAGACGTAATATGACATTTAAAAATGTCTTTATTCTTTTGGAACTTGTGTGAGTGTAATGTTTACTGTTCATTTTTACTGTTTATTTCACTTTAGTTAATTATCTACTTCACTTGCTTTGGCAATGTTAACATGTGTTTCCCATGCTAATAAAGCACCTTGAATTGAATTAAATTACATTGAATTGAATTTAATTTAATTTAATTGAATTGAGAGAGAGAGGGATGGAGCTGTAATAACAGCAGCTAACTGACAACAGATTAGGACAGTGGGCTTTAAAACGTTAGGCTTTTGGATCCAGGACCTCTCTGGACCTCTCTGGATCCAGGACCTCTCTGGACCCTGTCTGGATCCTCTCTGGATCCACGACTTCTCTGGATCCTCTCTGGATCCAGGACCTCTCTGGACCCTCTCTGGATCCTGTCTGGATCCAGGACCTCTCTGGACCCTGTCTGGATCCTGTCTGGATCCAGGACCTCTCTAGATCCTGTCTGGATCCTCTCTGGATCCACGACTTCTCTGGATCCAGGACCTCTCTGGATCCTCTCTGGATCCTCTCTGGATCCACGACTTCTCTGGATCCACGACTTCTCTGGATCCAGGACCTCTCTGGATCCAGGACCTCTCTAGATCCTGTCTGGATCCTCTCTGGATCCACGACTTCTCTGGATCCAGGACCTCTCTGGACCCTGTCTGGATCCTCTCTGGATCCACGACTTCTCTGGATCCAGGACCTCTCTCACACACCTTCATTCACTGCACCAAAATATCAATGCAACATGCAACAGTTTTCAAAGATTTTTACTGAGTTACACAGAAGGAAATCAGTCAATTTAAATAAATTCATTAGGCCTCTAGTCTATGGATTTGACATGACTGGGCGTAGCCATGGGTGGGCCTGGGGAGCCAGATCCAGCCAATCAGAATTCGTTTTTCCACTCAAAAGGGCTTTAAAACAGACAGAAATACTCCTCAGCACCTCCCCTCTCAGAAGATCCCTGCAGGTGAAGAAGCCGGATGTGGAGGTCCTGGGTGGTTATACGTGGTCTGCGGTTGTGAGGCCGGTTGGGACGTACTACCAAATTCTCTAAAAGGAAGTTGGAGGCGGCTTATGGTAGAGAAATTCATATTCAATTCTCTGCCAACATTGCTGGTGGACATTCCTGCAGTCAGCATGCCAATTGCAACGCTCCCTCAAAACTTGAGACATCTGTGGCATTGAGTTGTGTGACAAAACGTCCACATTTTAGAATGGCCTTTTATTGTCCACAGCACAAGGTGCACCTGCGTAATGATCGTGCTGTTTAATCAGCTTGTTGATAAGCCACACCTGTCAGGTGGATGGATTATCTTGGCAAAGGAGAAATGTTCACTAACAGGGATGTAAAACACATTTGTGCACAAATACACTTTTTGTGAGTAGGAAACATTTGTGGGATGTTTTATTTCAGCCCATGAAACACGGAGACACTTTACACGTTGTGTTTATATTGTAGTTCAGTGGAGTTAGTTATTTCCCACATACCTCCCTGCTGAAGCAGGGCCACATATGCTGACCAGATGAACTGCCTGGGTCTTGGTTGTGTCCCAAATGGAGCCCTATTCCCTATATAGTACACTGCTTTAGACCAGGGCCCTATTCCCTATAGAGCGCACTACTATAGACCAGAGCCCTATAGAACCCTATTCCCTATATAGTACACTACTTTAGACCAGAGCCCTATTCCCTATATAGTGCACTACTTTAGACCAGAGCCCTATTCCCTATATAGTACACTACTTTAGACCAGTTCTCTTAGGGAATAGGGTGCCATTTGGATGCACATGGTTTTGTTGCTGCTTCATCTATAACCTAATAATAGCAGCCTTTCTGCAAATAGGAACACTTAACTAGCAACAAGGATTGGCTTTATTCTAGTGGCTTACCTCTCTACCTCTCTCCCTCTCTCTCTCTCTCTCTCTCTCTCTCTCTCTCTCTCTCTCTCTCTCTCTCTCTCTCTCTGTCGCTACCTCTCTCCTTCTCTCTCTCTCTCTCTCCCTCTCTCTCTCTCTCTCTCTCTCTCTCTCTCTCTCTCTCTCTCTCTCTCTCTCTCTCTCTCTGCCTCTCCCCTCTCTCTCTCTCTCTCTCTCTCTCGCTGTCTCCCTCTCTCTCTCTGTCTCTCCTCTCTCCCTCTCTCTGTCTCTCCTCTCTCTCTCCTTTCTCCCTCCCTCCCTCCCTCCCTCCCTCCCTCCCTCCCTCCCTCCCTCCCTCCCTCCCTCCCTCCCTCTGTCTCTCCTCTCTGCCTCTCCT
This sequence comes from Oncorhynchus mykiss, assembly GCF_013265735.2. Lineage (NCBI taxonomy): Eukaryota > Metazoa > Chordata > Actinopteri > Salmoniformes > Salmonidae > Oncorhynchus > Oncorhynchus mykiss. The sequence goes on from NC_048585.1 coordinate 8,364,663, forward strand.
CTCTCCTCTCTCCCTCCCTGCCTCTCCTCTCTCTCTGCCTCTCCTTTCTCTCCCTCTCTTCTCTCTGCCTCTCCACTCTCGCTCCACCCCTGCCTATCCTCTCTCCCTCTCTCCTCTCTGCCTCTCCACTCTCTCCTCTCTGCCTCTCCACTCTCTCCCCGCCTGCCTATCCTCTCTCCCTCTCTGCCTCTCCACTCTCTCTCCCCCTGCCTATCCTCTCTCCCTCTCTCCTCTCTCTCTTCTCTCTGCCTCTCCCTCTCTCCTCTCTCTCTTCTCTCTGCCTCTCCCTCTCTCCTCTCTGTCTCTTCTCTCTGCCTCTCCCTCTCTCCTCTCTGCCTCTCCACTCTCTCTCCCCCTGCCTATCCTCTCTCCCTCTCTCCTCTCTGTCTCTTCTCTCTGCCTCTCCATCTCTCCTCTCTGCCTCTCCACTCTCTCTCCCCCCCTGCCTATCCTTTCTCTCTCTCTCCTCTCTGCCTCTCCACTCTCTCTCCCCCCCTGCCTATCCTTTCTCTCTCTCTCCTCTCTGCCTCTCCTCTCTGGCTCCTTCCCCCTCCTCACACTGTGTGAGGTATAATAATGTGTGCTCATCTGCTCCACTCCACTCATGTCTGTCTGTCCACCAGATAACAGAATCCTGTTGTCAATGCTCGCCCCCCTGAGGGAAACATCTTCCCATCCCTGCCTCTCGCCCCCTCCATTCATCCCTCTCTCCCTCCCTCCCTTTGTCAATGCTCGCCCCCCTGAGGGAAACATCTTCCTATCCCTGCCTCTCGCCCCCTCCATTCATCCCTCTCTCCCTCCCTCCCTCCCTCCCAACATCCTCATACTTTTCCGTCATGATGAGAGATGTCTGACATTCTTCTCTGGCCTCTTAAATGTTGCTCAGCCTGTGTGGTCCGTCTTCACGATGACCTAATGCAGGGTGAAGTCAAACTAGAACTTGTCGTGTGCGTGTGTGCGTGTGTGCGTGTGTGCGTGTGTGCGTGTGTGCGTGTGTGCGTGTGTGCGTGCGTGCGTGTGTGCGTGCGTGCGCGTGTGTGCGTGTGTCCAAAACAATACATAGGACAGCATACCGATGCACACAAACACCAATGACATCACATAAACACCAATGACATCACACAAACACCAATGACATCACACAAACACCAATGACATCACGCAAACACCAATGACATCACACAAACACCAATGACTTCACGCAAACACCAATGACATCACACAAACACCAATGACATCACACAAACACCAATGACATCACACAAACACCAATGACATCACACAAACACCAATGACATCACACAAACACCAATGACATCACACAAACACTAATGACATCACACAAACACCAATGACATCACGCAAACATCAATGACATCACGCAAACATCAATGACATCACACAAACACCAATGACATCACACAAACACCAATGACATCACACAAACACCAATGACATCACACAAATAGGGTTCCTTTCAGGACCGGTGCGGCAGACCTGGGAATCGTTCCTTCCAACGTTGTTTAAACATGTTGGACTCAGCCTCCATTTTGTTTTCCTCCTTTCTACCCTAGAATAACCACGTTATTATTGTGTTACCCATACAGCTGTTTGTGACGGTTCCCGTTCATCTGCCCTCCACCTCTGTGGGCGCATCCCAATCCTACTCCATAGACAGGGCACTACTTCTGACCGGAGGCCTGTGGGCTCTGCTGTTGTGATCCTGCAGTCTGTCTGCTGTTGTGGTCCTGCAGTCTGTCTCAGTTGACCGGGAGGCCTATGGGCTCTGCTGTTGTGGTCCTGCAGTCTGTCTCAGTTGACCGGGAGGCCTGTGGGCTCTGCTGTTGTGGTCCTGCAGTCTGTCTCAGTTGACCGGAGGCCTGTGGGCTCTGCTGTTGTGGTCCTGCAGTCTGTCTCAGTTGACCGGGAGGCCTGTGGGCTCTGCTGTTGTGGTCCTGCAGTCTGTCTCAGTTGACCGGAGGCCTGTGGGCTCTGCTGTTGTGGTCCTGCAGTCTGTCTCAGTTGACCGGGAGGCCTGTGGGCTCTGCTGTTGCGATCCTGCAGTCTGTCTCATTTGACCGGAGGCCTGTGGGCTCTTCTGTTGTGGTCCTGCAGTCTGTCTCAGTTGACCGGAGGACAGTGGGCTCTGCTGTTGTGATCCTGCAGTCTGTCTCAGTTGACCGGGGGCCTGTGGGCTCTGCTGTTGTGGTCCTGCAGTCTGTCTCAGTTGACCGGGAGGCCTGTGGGCTCTGCTGTTGTGGTCCTGCAGTCTCAGTCTCAGGGAGGAAGGGAAGGAGCTCTGTGGAAAAAGCAGGTAAGGTGCTGGAGGGTCCAGCTACCAGCTCAGGATGAATGCTGACTTTCAGAGCCTTTTATAATGGACCAGTGATTCGGGGAGAATGAAGAGGAAGTCAAGTCAATTAGGAGCAATGAGCTGGGGGCTGGGGGTTATGGTTGGGCTAGAGGGGGGGGTGGGTAGCAGGGAGGGGCAGGGAGGGGCCTGGTATTACTTGGGGTGATGTCATGGGCTCTGTCTAAATGGCACCCTGTTCACTATATAGGACAGTACTTCTGTCCAAGGTCCAAATGGCACCCTATTCACTATATAGGGCAGTACTTCTGTCCAGGGTCCAAATGGCACCCTATAGGGCAGTACCTCTGACCAGGGTCCATATGGTGCCATTTGGGCTGCATGCATGATGTCAGCTAATTGGCTGACAGGCTGTTGGTGGCCGCTCCGCTCTGTGCTGTTCCACAGTGACACCAGAGAACAGGAAAGACATTGATGGATGCCTCCCAGGGCCGGACAGAGCACAGCCAAGAGAGAGACACTCACAATGTGGGGCAGTGGGGCAGCAGGGTAGCCTAGTGGTTAGAGACTGTTCCCCTGAACAGGCAGTTGATGGATGCCTCCCAGGGCCGGAAAAAGCACAGCCAAGAGAGAGACACTCACAATGTCAGCGTCAGGGCCAAGACACTCTTCTCCCAATATCAGTCAGGTCCCACGCAGTCACATTTCCACCCTTCATTCCCTGGTCCAGTTGACTGTTTCCACTAAAGGGTGGTTCTTTCTTTCTCACAGATTATATTTCTGTTATTCTAGGAAAAATTAAGGAAAGAACATCTCTGAAAACACAGGGACAGTTTAACAAGTCTGTCATACTGAGGAAGATGTATTTTATATTGACCTGTAGTGGAGAAGAAAACCTCTGTGGTCTGTCTGACCTGTAGTGGAGAAGGAAACCTCTGTGGTCTGTCTGACCTGTAGTGGAGAACCTTCTGTGGTCTGTCTGACCTGTAGTGGAGAAGGAAACCTCTGTGGTCTGTCTGAACTGTAGTGGAGAAGCTAACCTCTGTGGTCTGTCTGACCTGTAGTGGAGAAGGAAACCTCTGTGGTCTGTCTGACCTGTAGTGGAGAAGGAAACCTCTGTGGTCTGTCTGACCTGTAGTGGAGGTAAAAACCTCTGTGGTCTGTCTGACCTGTAGTGGAGAAGGAAACCTCTGTGGTCTGTCTGACCTGTAGTGGAGAAACCTCTGTGGTCTGTCTGACCTGTAGTGGAGAAGGAAACCTCTGTGGTCTGTCTGAACTGTAGTGGAGAAACCTCTGTGGTCTGTCTGACCTGTAGTGGAGAAGGAAACCTCTGTGGTCTGTCTGACCTGTAGTGGAGAAACCTCTGTGGTCTGTCTGACCTGTAGTGGAGAAGGAAACCTCATTGGTCTGTCTGACCTGTAGTGGAGAAGGAAACCTCTGTGGTCTGTCTGACCTGTAGTGGAGAAGGAAACCTCTGTGGTCTGTCTGACCTGTAGTGGAGAAACCTCTGTGGTCTGTCTGACCTGTAGTGGAGAAGGAAACCTCTGTGGTCTGTCTGACCTGTAGTGGAGAAACCTCTGTGGTCTGTCTGACCTGTAGTGGAGAAGGAAACCTCATTGGTCTGTCTGACCTGTAGTGGAGAAGGAAACCTCTGTGGTCTGTCTGACCTGTAGTGGAGGTAAAAACCTCTGTGGTCTGTCTGACCTGTAGTGGAGAAGGAAACCTCTGTGGTCTGTCTGACCTGTAGTGGAGAAGGAAACCTCTGTGGTCTGTCTGACCTGTAATGGAGAAACCTCTGTGGTCTGTCTGACCTATAGTGGAGAAGGAAACCTCATTGGTCTGTCTGACCTGTAGTGGAGAAGGAAACCTCTGTGGTCTGCCTGACTAGTAGTGAATCAAATCAAATTGATTTATAGAGCCCTTCTTACATCAGCTGATATCTCAAAGTGCTGTACAGAAACCCAGCCTAAAACCCCAAACAGCAAGCAATGCAGGTGTAGAAGCACGGTGGCTAGGAAAAACTCCCTAGAAAGGCCAAAACCTAGGAAGAAACCTAGAGAGGAACCAGGCTATGAGAAGTGTCCAGTCCTCTTATAACAGAACATGGCCAAGATGTTCAAATGTTCATAAATGACCAGCATGGTCAAATAATAATCATCACAGTGGTTGTAGAGGGTGCAACAGGTCAGCACCTCAGGAGTAAATGTCAGTTGGCTTTTCATAGCCGATCACTAAGAGTATCACTACCGCTCCTGCTGTCTCTAGAGAGTTGAAAACAGCAGGTCTGGGACAGGTAGCACGTCCGGTGAACAGGTCAGGATTCCATAGCCACAGGCAGAACAGTTGAAACTGGAGCAGCAGCACGGCCAGGTGGACTGGGGACAACAAGGAGTCATCATGCCAGGTAGTCCTGAGGCATGGTCCTAGGGCTCAGGTCCTCCGAGAGAGAGAAAGAAAGAGAGAAAGAGAGAATTAGAGAGAGCATAAATTCACACAGGACACCGGATAAGATGGGAGAAGTACTCCAGATATAACAAACTGACCCTAGCCCCCCGACACATAAACTACTGCAGCATAAATACTGGAGGTTGAGACAGGAGGGGTCAGGAGACACTGTGGCCCCAACCGATGATACCCCCGGACAGGGCCAAATAGGCGGGATATAACCCCACCCACTTTGCCAAAGCACAGCCCCCACACCACTAGAGGGATATCTTCAACCACCAACTTACCATCTTGAGACAAGGCCGAGTATAGCCCACAACCATCTCCGCCACGGCACAACCCAAGCGTGGGCGCCAACCCAGACAGGAAGATCACGTCAGCGACTCAACCCAAGGGGGGCGCCAACCCAGACAGGAAGATCACATCAGTGACTCAACCCACTCAAGTGACGCACCCCTCCTAGGGACGTGTGTTTAGTTGTGTTTAGTTGTGTTATTGTGTTTAGTTGTGTAACTAGGTCAGGTTGGGAGCAGGGTGGCGGTTCTGTATCAGTCTGGCCAGAGAGCGATAAGGTTCTGTAACTAGGTCAGGTTGGGAGCAGGGTGGCGGTTCTGTATTAGTCTGGCCAGAGAGAGATAAGGCTCTGTAACTAGGTCAGGTTGGGAGCAGGGTGGCGGTGCGGTCCTGGTATCAGTCTGGCCAGAGAGAGATAAGGCTCTGTAACTAGGTCAGGCTGGGAGCATGGTGGCGGTTCTGTATCAGTCTGGCCAGAGAGAGATAAGGCTCTGTAACTAGGTCAGGTTGGGAGCAGGGTGGCGGTCCTGTATCAGTCTGGCCAGAGAGAGATAAGGCTCTGTAACTAGGTCAGGTTGGGAGCAGGGTGGCGGTTCTGTATCAGTCTGGCCAGAGAGAGATAAGGCTCTGTAACTAGGTCAGGTTGGGAGCAGGGTGGCGGTTCTGTATCAGTCTGGCCAGAGAGAGATAAGGCTCTGTAACTAGGTCAGGTTGGGAGCAGGGTGGCGGTTCTGTATCAGTCTGGCCAGAGAGAGATAAGGCTCTGTAACTAGGTCAGGTTGGGAGCAGGGTGGCGGTCCTGTATCAGTCTGGCCAGAGAGAGATAAGGCTCTGTAACTAGGTCAGGTTGGGAGCAGGGTGGCGGTCCTGTATCAGTCTGGCCAGAGAGAGATAAGGCTCTGTAACTAGGTCAGGCTGGGAGCAGGGTGGCGGTCCTGTATCAGTCTGGCCAGAGAGAGATAAGGCTCTGTAACTAGGTCAGGTTGGGAGCAGGGTGGCGGTTCTGTATCAGTCTGGCCAGAGAGAGATAAGGCTCTGTAACTAGGTCAGGTTGTGAGCAGGGTGGCGGTCCTGTATCAGTCTGGCCAGAGAGAGATAAGGCTCTGTAACTAGGTCAGGTTGGGAGCAGGGTGGCGGTCCTGTATCAGTCTGGCCAGAGAGAGATAAGGCTCTGTAACTAGGTCAGGTTGGGAGCAGGGTGGCGGTCCTGTATCAGTCTGGCCAGAGAGAGATAAGGCTCTGTAACTAGGTCAGGCTGGGAGCAGGGTGGCGGTTCTGTATCAGTCTGGCCAGAGAGAGATAAGGCTCTGTAACCAGGTCAGGTTGGGAGCAGGGTGGCGGTTCTGTATCAGTCTGGCCTGAGAGAGATAAGGCTCTGTAACTAGGTCAGGTTGGGAGCAGGGTGGCGGTTCTGTATCAGTCTGGCCAGAGAGAGATAAGGCTCTGTAACTAGGTCAGGTTGGGAGCAGGGTGGCGGTTCTGTATCAGTCTGGCCAGAGAGAGATAAGGCTCTGTAACTAGGTCAGGTTGGGAGCAGGGTGGCGGTTCTGTATCAGTCTGGCCAGAGAGAGATAAGGCTCTGTAACTAGGTCAGGTTGGGAGCAGGGTGGCGGTTCTGTATCAGTCTGGCCAGAGAGAGATAAGGCTCTGTAACTAGGTCAGGTTGGGAGCAGGGTGGCGGTTCTGTATCAGTCTGGCCAGAGAGAGATAAGGCTCTGTAACTAGGTCAGGTTGGGAGCAGGGTGGCGGTTCTGTATCAGTCTGGCCAGAGAGAGATAAGGCTCTGTAACTAGGTCAGGTAAGGAGCAGGGTGGCGGTTCTGTATCAGTCTGGCCAGAGAGAGATAAGGCTCTGTAACTAGGTCAGGTTGGGAGCAGGGTGGCGGTGCGGTCCTGTATCAGTCTGGCCAGAGAGAGATAAGGCTCTGTAACTAGGTCAGGTTGGGAGCAGGGTGGCGGTTCTGTATCAGTCTGGCCAGAGAGAGATAAGGCTCTGTAACTAGGTCAGGTTGGGAGCAGGGTGGCGGTCCTGTATCAGTCTGGCCAGAGAGAGATAAGGCTCTGTAACTAGGTCAGGTTGGGAGCAGGGTGGCGGTCCTGTATCAGTCTGGCCAGAGAGAGATAAGGCTCTGTAACTAGGTCAGGTTGGGAGCAGGGTGGCGGTTCTGTATCAGTCTGGCCAGAGAGAGATAAGGCTCTGTAACTAGGTCAGGTTGGGAGCAGGGTGGCGGTCCTGTATCAGTCTGGCCAGAGAGAGATAAGGCTCTGTAACTAGGTCAGGTTGGGAGCAGGGTGGCGGTTCTGTATCAGTCTGGCCAGAGAGAGATAAGGCTCTGTAACTAGGTCAGGTTGGGAGCAGGGTGGCGGTTCTGTATCAGTCTGGCCAGAGAGAGATAAGGCTCTGTAACTAGGTCAGGTTGGGAGCAGGGTGGCGGTTCTGTATCAGTCTGGCCAGAGAGAGATAAGGCTCTGTAACTAGGTCAGGTTGGGAGCAGGGTGGCGGTTCTGTATCAGTCTGGCCAGAGAGAGATAAGGCTCTGTAACTAGGTCAGGTTGGGAGCAGGGTGGCGGTTCTGTATCAGTCTGGCCAGAGAGAGATAAGGCTCTGTAACTAGGTCAGGTTGGGAGCAGGGTGGCGGTTCTGTATCAGTCTGGCCAGAGAGAGATAAGGCTCTGTAACTAGGTCAGGTTGGGAGCAGGGTGGCGGTTCTGTATCAGTCTGGCCAGAGAGAGATAAGGCTCTGTAACTAGGTCAGGTTGGGAGCAGGGTGGCGGTCCTGTATCAGTCTGGCCAGAGAGAGATAAGGCTCTGTAACTAGGTCAGGTTGGGAGCAGGGTGGCGGTTCTGTATCAGTCTGGCCAGAGAGAGATAAGGCTCTGTAACTAGGTCAGGTTGGGAGCAGGGTGGCGGTCCTGTATCAGTCTGGCCAGAGAGAGATAAGGCTCTGTAACTAGGTCAGGTTGGGAGCAGGGTGGCGGTTCTGTATCAGTCTGGCCAGAGAGAGATAAGGCTCTGTAACCAGGTCAGGTTGGGAGCAGGGTGGCGGTTCTGTATCAGTCTGGCCAGAGAGAGATAAGGCTCTGTAACCAGGTCAGGTTGGGAGCAGGGTGGCGGTTCTGTATCAGTCTGGCCAGAGAGAGATAAGGCTCTGTAACTAGGTCAGGTTGGGAGCAGGGTGGCGGTTCTGTATCAGTCTGGCCAGAGAGAGATAAGGCTCTGTAACTAGGTCAGGTTGGGAGCAGGGTGGCGGTTCTGTATCAGTCTGGCCAGAGAGAGATAAGGCTCTGTAACTAGGTCAGGTTGGGAGCAGGGTGGCGGTCCTGTATCAGTCTGGCCAGAGAGAGATAAGGCTCTGTAACTAGGTCAGGTTGGGAGCAGGGTGGCGGTCCTGTATCAGTCTGGCCAGAGAGAGATAAGGCTCTGTAACTAGGTCAGGTTGGGAGCAGGGTGGTGGTCCTGTATCAGTCTGGCCAGAGAGAGATAAGGCTCTGTAACTAGGTCAGGCTGGGAGCAGGGTGGCGGTCCTGTATCAGTCTGGCCAGAGAGAGATAAGGCTCTGTAACTAGGTCAGGTTGGGAGCAGGGTGGCGGTCCTGTATCAGTCTGGCCAGAGAGAGATAAGGCTCTGTAACTAGGTCAGGCTGGGAGCAGGGTGGCGGTCCTGTATCAGTCTGGCCAGAGAGAGATAAGGCTCTGTAACTAGGTCAGGTTGGGAGCAGGGTGGCGGTCCTGTATCAGTCTGGCCAGAGAGAGATAAGGCTCTGTAACTAGGTCAGGTTGGGAGCAGGGTGGCGGTTCTGTATCAGTCTGGCCAGAGAGAGATAAGGCTCTGTAACTAGGTCAGGTTGGGAGCAGGGTGGCGGTCCTGTATCAGTCTGGCCAGAGAGAGATAAGGCTCTGTAACTAGGTCAGGTTGGGAGCAGGGTGGCGGTTCTGTATCAGTCTGGCCAGAGAGAGATAAGGCTCTGTAACTAGGTCAGGTTGGGAGCAGGGTGGCGGTCCTGTATCAGTCTGGCCAGAGAGAGATAAGGCTCTGTAACTAGGTCAGGTTGGGAGCAGGGTGGCGGTTCTGTATCAGTCTGGCCAGAGAGAGATAAGGCTCTGTAACTAGGTCAGGTTGGGAGCAGGGTGGCGGTTCTGTATCAGTCTGGCCAGAGAGAGATAAGGCTCTGTAACTAGGTCAGGTTGGGAGCAGGGTGGCGGTTCTGTATCAGTCTGGCCAGAGAGAGATAAGGCTCTGTAACTAGGTCAGGTTGGGAGCAGGGTGGCGGTCCTGTATCAGTCTGGCCAGAGAGAGATGAGGCTCTGTAACTAGGTCAGGTTGGGAGCAGGGTGGCGGTCCTGTATCAGTCTGGCCAGAGAGAGATAAGGCTCTGTAACTAGGTCAGGTTGGGAGCAGGGTGGCGGTTCTGTATCAGTCTGGCCAGAGAGAGATAAGGCTCTGTAACTAGGTCAGGTTGGGAGCAGGGTGGCGGTCCTGTATCAGTCTGGCCAGAGAGAGATAAGGCTCTGTAACTAGGTCAGGTTGGGAGCAGGGTGGCGGTCCTGTATCAGTCTGGCCAGAGAGAGATAAGGCTCTGTAACTAGGTCAGGTTGGGAGCAGGGTGGCGGTCCTGTATCAGTCTGGCCAGAGAGAGATAAGGCTCTGTAACTAGGTCAGGTTGGGAGCAGGGTGGCGGTCCTGTATCAGTCTGGCCAGAGAGAGATAAGGCTCTGTAACTAGGTCAGGTTGGGAGCAGGGTGGCGGTCCTGTATCAGTCTGGCCAGAGAGAGATAAGGCTCTGTAACTAGGTCAGGTTGGGAGCAGGGTGGCGGTTCTGTATCAGTCTGGCCAGAGAGAGATAAGGCTCTGTAACTAGGTCAGGTTGGGAGCAGGGTGGCGGTTCTGTATCAGTCTGGCCAGAGAGATAAGGCTCTGTAACTAGGTCAGGTTGGGAGCAGGGTGGCGGTCCTGTATCAGTCTGGCCAGAGAGAGATAAGGCTCTGTAACTAGGTCAGGTTGGGAGCAGGGTGGCGGTCCTGTATCAGTCTGGCCAGAGAGAGATAAGGCTCTGTAACTAGGTCAGGTTGGGAGCAGGGTGGCGGTTCTGTATCAGTCTGGCCAGAGAGAGATAAGGCTCTGTAACTAGGTCAGGTTGGGAGCAGGGTGGCGGTTCTGTATCAGTCTGGCCAGAGAGAGATAAGGCTCTGTAACTAGGTCAGGTTGGGAGCAGGGTGGCGGTTCTGTATCAGTCTGGCCAGAGAGAGATAAGGCTCTGTAACTAGGTCAGGTTGGGAGCAGGGTGGCGGTTCTGTATCAGTCTGGCCAGAGAGAGATAAGGCTCTGTAACTAGGTCAGGCTGGGAGCAGGGTGGCGGTTCTGTATCAGTCTGGCCAGAGAGAGATAAGGCTCTGTAACTAGGTCAGGTTGGGAGCAGGGTGGCGGTTCTGTATCAGTCTGGCCAGAGAGAGATAAGGCTCTGTAACTAGGTCAGGTTGGGAGCAGGGTGGCGGTTCTGTATCAGTCTGGCCAGAGAGAGATAAGGCTCTGTAACTAGGTCAGGTTGGGAGCAGGGTGGCGGTTCTGTATCAGTCCTGGTTCAGTGTTTGATCGAGTCAGCTGTTCCACAGCAGGGCGGTGGTGTTGAGGGGGAGGGGTTGAGGGGGGAGGGGTTGAGGGGGGAGGGGTTGAGGGCCTATCAGACAGAACAGAGCAGTGTCAGAGTGGTGTTAGGTTGAGGGGGGAGGGGTTGAGGGGGGAGGGGTTGAGGGGGGAGGGGTTGAGGGGGGAGGGGTTGAGGGGGGAGGGGTTGAGGGGGGCGAGCAGTGAGGGCCTATCAGATGGAACAGAGCAGTGTCAGAGTGGTGTTATGATGAGGGGGGCGAGCGGTGAGGGCCTATCAGACAGAACAGAGCAGTGTCAGAGTGGTGTTAGGTTGAGGGGGGAGAGCGGTGAGGGCCTATCAGACGGAACAGAGCAGTGTCAGAGTGGTGTTAGGTTGAGGGGGGAGGGGTTGAGGGCCTATCAGACGGAACAGAGCAGTGTCAGAGTGGTGTTATGATGAGGGGGGAGGTGTTGAGGGCCTATCAGACGGAACAGAGCAGTGTCAGAGTGGTGTTATGATGAGGGGGGAGGGGTTGAGGGCCTATCAGACGGAACAGAGCAGTGTCAGAGTGGTGTTATGATGAGGGGGGAGGGGTTGAGGGCCTATCAGATGGAACAGAGCAGTGTCAGAGTGGTGTTAGGTTGAGGGGCGAGGGGTTGAGGGGGGCGAGCAGTGAGGGCCTATCAGATGGAACAGAGCAGTGTCAGAGTGGTGTTATGATGAGGGGGGCGAGCGGTGAGGGCCTATCAGACAGAACAGAGCAGTGTCAGAGTGGTGTTAGGTTGAGGGGCGAGGGGTTGAGGGGGGCGAGCGGTGAGGGCCTATCAGACAGAACAGAGCAGTGTCAGAGTGGTGTTAGGTTGAGGGGGGAGAGCGGTGAGGGCCTATCAGACAGAACAGAACAGTGTCAGAGTGGTGTTAGGTTGAGGGGCGAGGGGTTGAGGGGGGCGAGCAGTGAGGGCCTATCAGATGGAACAGAACAGTGTCAGAGTGGTGTTAGGTTGAGGGGGGAGAGCGGTGAGGGCCTATCAGACAGAACAGAGCAGTGTCAGAGTGGTGTTATGATGAGGGGGGCGAGCGGTGAGGGCCTATCAGATGGAACAGAGCAGTGTCAGAGGGGCGAGGGGTTGAGGGGCGAGGGGTTGAGGGGGGCGAGCAGTGAGGGCCTATCAGATGGAACAGAGCAGTGTCAGAGTGGTGTTAGGTTGAGGGGCGAGGGGTTGAGGGGGGCGAGCAGTGAGGGCCTATCAGATGGAACAGAGCAGTGTCAGAGTGGTGTTATGATGAGGGGGGAGAGCGGTGAGGGCCTATCAGACAGAACAGAGCAGTGTCAGAGTGGTGTTAGGTTGAGGGGGGAGAGCGGTGAGGGCCTATCAGACAGAACAGAGCAGTGTCAGAGTGGTGTTAGGTTGAGGGGGGAGGGGTTGAGGGCCTATCAGACGGAACAGAGCAGTGTCAGAGTTACTCACATTACAAACAGATAGACTTTCACCCTCCCCACATCAGGAACGATGGCTGTATCCTAAATGGCACGTTATTCCCTATGTAGTGCACTACTTTAGACCAGGGCCCCATGGGAACCTATTCCCTATGTAGTGAACTACTTTAGACCAGGGCCCTATGGGAACCTATTCCCTATGCAGTGCACTACTTTAGACCAGGACCCTATGGGAACCTATTCCCTATGTAGTGCACTACTTTAGACCAGAACCCTATGGGAATATATTCCCTATGTAGCGCACTACTTTAGTCCAGGGCCCTATGCCCTATGTAGTGCACTACTTTAGACCAGGGCCCTATGAGCTCTTTGAGCCTTTTGAGCCCTGTTCAATAGTAGTGTACTACAAAGGGATAGGGGTATAATTTGGGAACGAAGCCTATAGCTGAGTCAGTCATGTTCCATTACAACACTAGACTGATAGAGATCCTCCTCGATGAGTCTCTTTAGCCTAGTTCTCCTAAATGGTGGGAGACCAGCCTAGTTCTCCTAAATGGTGGGAGACCAGCCTAGTTCTCCTAAATGGTGGGAGACCAGCCTAGTTCTCCTAAATGGTGGGAGACCAGCCTAGTTCTCCTAAATGGTGGGAGACCAGCCTAGTTCTCCTAAATGGTGGGAGACCAGCCTAGTTCTCCTAAATGGTGGGAGACCAGCCTAGTTCTCCTAAATGGTGGGAGACCAGCCTAGTTCTCCTAAATGGTGGGAGACCAGCCTAGTTCTCCTAAATGGTGGGAGACCAGCCTAGTTCTCCTAAATGGTGGGAGACCAGCCTAGTTCTCCTAAATGGTGTGAGACCAGCCTAGTTCTCCTAAATGGTGGGAGACCAACCTAGTTCTCCTAAATGGTGGGAGACCAACCTAGTTCTCCTAAATGGTGGGAGACCAGACTAGTTCTCCTAAATGGTGGGAGACCAACCTAGTTCTCCTAAATGGTGGGAGACCAGCCTAGTTCTCCTAAATGGTGGGAGACCAACCTAGTTCTCCTAAATGGTGGGAGACCAGCCAACCGGGAACATTCCCAGAACATTAGCTATATTTTCCAATTCATTTTTAGTCAGGGTTTTATCTAACATTTTGATAAAACATCCCCAAAAAACATCCCAAAAACATGAATAAAATGTTTTCTTTTTTAAAATGAAATATCCTTGTAATTTTCTTTAAGTTCTCAGTAATGTTCCCAGATAATGTAATTAGAAATAATAAATGTAACCTTTATTTAACAAGTCAGTTAAAAGAACAACATCTTATTTACAATGACGACCTACCGGGGGAACAGTGGGTTAACGGGTCTGGGAACAGTGGGTTAACTGGTCTAGGAACAGTGGGTTAACTGGTCTAGGAACAGTGGGTTAACTGGTCTGGGAACAGTGGGTTAACTGGTCTAGGAACAGTGGGTTAACTGGTCTAGGAACAGTGGGTTAACTGGTCTGGGAACAGTGGGTTAACTGGTCTAGGAACAGTGGGTTAACTGGTCTAGGAACAGTGGGTTAACTGGTCTAGGAACAGTGGGTTAACTGGTCTGGGAACAGTAGGTTAACTGGTCTAGGAACAGTGGGTTAACTGGTCTAGGAACAGTGGGTTAACTGGTCTGGGAACGGTGGGTTAACTGGTCTAGGAACAGTGGGTTAACTGGTCTAGGAATGGTGGGTTAACTGGTCTGGGAACGGTGGGTTAACTGGTCTAGGAACAGTGGGTTAACTGGTCTGGGAACGGTGGGTTAACTGGTCTAGGAACAGTGGGTTAACTGGTCTAGGAACAGTGGGTTAACTGGTCTAGGAACAGTGGGTTAACTGGTCTGGGAACAGTAGGTTAACTGGTCTAGGAACAGTGGGTTAACTGGTCTAGGAACAGTGGGTTAACTGGTCTGGGAACGGTGGGTTAACTGGTCTGGGAACGGTGGGTTAACTGGTCTAGGAACAGTGGGTTAACTGGTCTAGGAACAGTGGGTTAACTGGTCTAGGAACAGTGGGTTAACTGTTCTAGGAACGGTGGGTTAACTGGTCTAGGAACAGTGGGTTAACTGGTCTAGGAACAGTGGGTTAACTGGTCTAGGAACAGTGGGTTAACTGGTCTAGGAACTGTGGGTTAACTGGTCTAGGAACAGTGGGTTAACTGGTCTAGGAACAGTGGGTTAACTGGTCTAGGAACAGTGGGTTAACTGGTATAGGAACAGTGGGTTAACTGGTCTAGGAACGGTGGGTTAACTGGTCTAGGAACGGTGGGTTAACTGGTCTGGGAACGGTGGGTTAACTGGTCTAGGAACAGTGGGTTAACTGGTCTGGGAACAGTGGGTTAACTGGTGGGTTAACTGGTCTAGGAACAGTGGGTTAACTGGTCTAGGAACAGTGGGTTAACTGGTCTAGGAACAGTGGGTTAACTGGTCTAGGAACAGTGGGTTAACTGCCTTGTTCAGGAGCAGAACGGCAGAGTTTTACCTTGTCAGCTCAGGAATTCGATCCAGCAACCTTTCAGTTACTGGCCCAACGCTCTAACCACTAGGCTACCTGCCACCCCATACTAACCACTAGGCTACCTGCCACCCCATAATAACCACTAGGCTACCTGCCACCCCAATCATAACAGTAATAACACAATGTACCAGTAATGTTTTCCCAGCAAACCAAAATTGGTTGAAGTCAAGTACCCAGAACATTCATGTGGTAGTTTGTATCTTTATTTAACCAAGGCAGGTCTTAAGAACACATTGTTATTGATAATGACGGCCTAGCAGGAAGCTAAAGGCCTTCTGAGAGGATGGGGGATAAAGAAGAAGAAGCTATGTAAGACAAGACGCCCTAGCAGGAAGCTAAAGGCCTTCTGAGAGGATGGGGGATAAAGAAGAAGAAGCTATGTAAGACAAGACGCCCTAGCAGGAAGCTAAAGGCCTTCTGAGAGGATGGGGGATAAAGAAGAAGAAGCCATGTAAGACAAGACGGACAACAGACAGAAGACTCTGGCAACAGCACAAATAAAGCTAACCAACAGTGTGTGTGTGTGTGTGTGTGTGTGTGTGTGTGTGTGTGTGTGTGTGTGTGTGTGTGTGTGTGTGTGTGTGTGTGTGTGTGAAGTAAAACAACAACAAGCCAGTGACATGGGGTAACAACTAGAACCAGCTACATGGGGTAACAACTACAGGGACACCAAGTCCTCCAGGGACACGAACTCCTCCAGGGACACGAACTCCTCCAGGGACACCAACTCCTCCAGGGACACCAACTCCCCCAGGGACACCAACTCCTCCAGGGACTCCAACTCCCCAACTCCTCCAGGGACACCAACTCCTCCAGGGACTACAACTCCCCAACTCCTCCAGGGACACCAACTCCCCCAGGGACACAACTCCCCAACTCCCCCAGGGACACAACTCCCCCAGGGACACCAACTCCTCCAGGGACACCAACTCCTCCAGGGACACAACTCCCCCAGGGACACCTACTCCTCCAGGGACACCAACTCCTCCAGGGACTACAACTCCCCAACTCCTCCAGGGACACCAACTCCCCCAGGGACACAACTCCCCAACTCCTCCAGGGACACCAACTCCCCCAGGGACACCAACTCCCCAACTCCTCCAGGGACACCAACTCCTCCAGAGACACCAACTCCCCCAGGGACACAACTCCCCCAGGGACACCAACTCCTCCAGGGACACCAACTCCTCCAGGGACACCAACTCCCCCAGGGACACAACTCCTCCAGGGACACCAACTCCTCCAGGGACACCAACTCCCCCAGAGACACAACTCCCCCAGGGACACAACTCCCCAACTCCTCCAGGGACACCAACTCCCCCAGGGACACAACTCCCCAACTCCTCCAGGGACACCAACTCCTCCAGGGACACCAACTCCTCCAGGTACACCAACTCCTCCAGGTACACCAACTCCCCCAGGGACACAACTCCCCAACTCCTCCAGGGACTCCAACTCATACAGGGACACCAACTCCCCCAGGGACACCTACTCCTCCAGGGACACCAACTCCTCCAGGGACACCAACTCCTCCAGGGACACCAACTCCTCCAGGGACACAACTCCCCAACTCCTCCAGGGACACCAACTCCCCCAGGGACACAACTCCCCAACTCCTCCAGGGACACCAACTCCCCCAGGGACACCAACTCCCCCAGGGACACAACTCCCCAACTCCTCCAGGGACACCAACTCCTCCAGGGACACCAACTCCTCCAGGGACACCAACTCCTCCAGGGACGCCAACTCCTCCAGGGACACAACTCCCCAACTCCTCCAGGGACACCAACTCCCCCAGGGACACAACTCCCCAACTCCTCCAGGGACACCAACTCCCCCAGGGACACCAACTCCCCCAGGGACACAACTCCCCAACTCCTCCAGGGACACTAACTCCCCCAGGGACACAACTCCCCAACTCCTCCAGGGACACCAACTCCCCCAGGGACACAACTCCCCAACTCCTCCAGGGACACCAACTCCCCCAGGGACACCAACTCCCCCAGGGACACAACTCCCCAACTCCTCCAGGGACACCAACTCCCCCAGGGACACCAACTCCCCAACTCCTCCAGGGACACCAACTCCCCCAGGGACACCAACTCCCCAACTCCTCCAGGGACACCAACTCCCCCAGGGACACCAACTCCCCAACTCCTCCAGGGACACCAACTCCCCCAGGGACACCAACTCCCCAACTCCTCCAGGGACACCAACTCCTCCAGGGACACCAACTCCTCCAGGGACACCAACTCCTCCTTTTAAATAACACATTAATTGTGTTCTAGGAACGTTCTAAAAACATCAGGAAAAATGTTTTATACAAATCATCAGCAACGCTAACGAATGTTCTGGGTACTTTCGCAGAACTAGATTTTGGTTTGCTGGGATTTGACTTTGCCATCAATAATATTTACACAATCCCACCCTACATACTTCTGTACTTATGAAGATCTATGGTGGTAGCGTCATGTAACGCTGCTGCAGCCTAATGCCTTAGGAAGAGGGTTTGTATGGGCTCTGTAGGGTGCAGAGGTCACAGCTGAGTCAGAAACTGGGCGAGTTACAGGAGACATCTGGGTCATTCTGAGTTTTACTGTTTGTCTGAATGAGGAAGAAGACGAAGATGGAGACGGGGACGAAGAAGAAGAAGAAGAAAAAGAAGAAGAAGGAGGAGAAGGAGAAGGAGGAAGATGAGGAGGAGGAGGAGGAGGAGGAGATGAAGGAGGAGGAAGAGGAGGAAGAGGAGGAGGAGGAGGAGGAGGAGGAGAAAGATACGTATTGCTACTCTATCCCTGTGGTTTATGACACTAAATCAAGAAATGTGATTGATGACTGACTTCTTAACATAAATAAGCACTTACCATCCGTACCTCCCATTTCCAACCTGACATTACCCTTCAAACAGCCCATTTCCCCCTCAGGGTTTCAGGATAGAGGATTTCGTGGAGGAGAAATGTGTTTGAGAGGAAAAGTTTGGTCTTGGGGAATAGTGTGCATGAAATTGAATTACAGTGGAATACCTAAAGCCAATATTTTCCCTTTTTTGATAAACTACCCAATAAGCCTTTCTCCCCATTAAAGGCAGAGTTGAAAAAACAGATTTGAGATCTGATAGGATCCACTCAAAGACACTTATCTGGAACCTGTCCTGGAGCACGGATGAGGGATTTTTTTCCCCACAAGAGTCTTTTTTTGAGAGTTCAAATTCATGGGAGCCATTATGTAGAAATATATACAATGTCAACATAAACAGACCGGTGTTCAGTTGTCAGTGTGCCTGAAGACTGGCACTACTCCGGAGAAATCACACGCCAATGTTTCAAGGATTTCTTGAAAGTGTGACTCGATACAGCTGCCACATATCGTTCTATACGCATAATAATGCTGTAAGTGGAGAATTAGATTAGTCACTGTGTTGGAACTGTGTTTGTTCAGCCATTCCCAGGTCCCGACTCGTCTGCGTGCGGCCATTTTAAACCAGGTTTCTAGATCCTCTCTGCGTGACTGGCTCTTTGAAGCAGCCTTCCTTTCACCGGGCACCTATCCCTGTACCCCTGTACCCCTGTACCCCTGTATCCCAATACTCCTTATATCCGGCCCACTCAGCAGCTTCCCTGTACCCCTGTATCCCAATATTCCTTATATCCGGCCCACTCAGCAGCTTCCCTGTACCCCTGTATCCCAATACTCCTTATATCCGGCCCACTCAGCAGCTTCCCTGTACCCCTGTATCCCAATATTCCTTATATCTGGCCCACTCAGCACCTATCCCTGTACCCCTGTATCCCAATATTCCTTATATCCGGCCCACTCAGCAGCTTCCCTGTACCCCTGTATCCCAATACTCCTTATATCCGGCCCACTCAGCACCTATCCCTGTACCCTTGTACCCCTGTATCCCTGTACCCCTGTATCCCAATATTCCTTATATCCGGCCCACTCAGCACCTATCCCTGTACCCTTGTACCCCTGTATCCCTGTACCCTTGTACCCCTGTACCCCTGTATCCCAATATTCCTTATATCCGGCCTACTCAGCAGCTTCCCTGTACCCCTGTACCCCAATACTCCTTATATCCGGCCCACTCAGCAGCTTCCCTGTACCCCTGTACCCCAATACTCCTTATATCCGGCCCACTCAGCAGCTTCCCTGTACCCCTGTATCCCTGTACCCCAATACTCCTTATATCCGGCCCACTCAGCAGCTTCCCTGTACCCCTGTACCCCTGTATCCCAATACTCCTTATATCCAGCCCACTCAGCAGCTTCCCTGTACCCCTGTACCCCAATACTCCTTATATCCGGCCCACTCGGCAGCTTCCCTGTTAGGACTGCTTTGAAAAAGGGGAAACAGCCCTCCTAATTTCAGGGTTGGAACAGGATCTATACATGTGAGCTTTTCCCTGGGAAGTTGTTGGAGAAAAAGACAGAGGGAGAGTCAGTAGTTTTAACATAAAGGCCAAAGTAAACATTTCCTTTTATTGAAAAGCAGTGCTACCTATTGATGTTTGACTGCCTCCTCACAGGATATACCGGAGGAGGTTCTCTTACCCTACAGGTAGTCTTGGGCTGCCTCCTCACAGGATATACCGGAGGAGGTTCTCTTACCCTACAGGTAGTCTTGGGCTGCCTCCTCACAGGATATACCGGAGGAGGTTCTCTTACCCTACAGGTAGTCTTGGGCTGCCTCCTCACAGGATATACCGGAGGAGGTTCTCTTACCCTACAGGTAGTCTTGGGCTGCCTCCTCACAGGACATACCGGAGGAGGTTCTCTTACCCTACAGGTAGTCTTGGGCTGCCTCCTCACAGGATATACCGGAGGAGGTTCTCTTACCCTACAGGTAGTATTGGGCTGCCTCCTCACAGGACATACCGGAGGAGGTTCTCTTACCCTACAGGTAATCTTGGGCTGCCTCCTCACAGGATATACCGGAGGAGGCTCTCTTACCCTACAGGTAATCTTGGGCTGCCTCCTCACAGGATATACAGGAGGAGGTTCTCTTACCCTACAGGTAATCTTGGGCTGCCTCCTCACAGGATATACAGGAGGAGGTTCTCTTACCCTACAGGTAGTATTGTGCTGCTCACCTTCGATGGTCACTGGCACGCTGGAGAAGTGTGCTCTTCAGAGTTGAATCTCGGTTTCAACTGTACCGGGCAGATGGCAGACGAGTATGACGTCATGTGGGTCAAAATTGTGAGCAGAATGCACCATGTAGGCAGTGGGGTTATGGTATGGGCAGGCATTAGCTACAGATTTCAATGCACAGAGATACCGTGGCGAGATCATGAAGCCCTTTGTCGTACTGTTCATCCCTTGCCATCACCTCATGTTTCAGCATGATAATGAAAGGCCCCATGTCGCTAGGATCTCTACATAATACCTGGAAACTGAAAATCTCCTGGCCTGCATCCTCACCAGACACGTTACCCCATTGAGCATGTCTGGGATCGACGTGTACGACAGCGTGTTCCAGTTCCTGCCCAATATCCAGCAACTTCACACAGCCATTGAAGAGGAGTGGGACAATATTCCACTGTTTCTCTTATCTCCTAAGATCTTTTGTTGACAGTCCCTCCTCCATAAGGCTGTTTCCCTGTTCCTCTTATCTCCTAAGATCTTTTGTTGACAGTCCCTCCTCCATAAGGCTGTTTTCCTGTTCCTCTTATCTCCTATGATCTTTTGTTGACAGTCCCTCCTCCGTAAGGCTGTTTTCCTGTTCCTCTTATCTCCTAAGATCATTTGTTGACAGTACCTCCTCCGTAAGGCTGTTTTCCTGTTCCTCTTATCTCCTAAGATATTTTGTTGACAGTCCCTCCTCCGTAAGGCTGTTTTCCTGTTCCTCTTAACTCCTAAGGTTGTTTGTTGACAGTCCCTCCTCCGTAAGGCTGTTTTCCTGTCGCTCTTATCTCCTAAGATTGTTTGTTGACAGTCTCTCCTCCGTAAGGCTGTTTTCCTGTTCCTCTTATCTCCTAAGATCTTTTGTTGACAGTCCCTCCTCCATAAGGCTGTTTTCCTGTTCCTCTTATCTCCTATGATCTTTTGTTGACAGTCCCTCCTCCATAAGGCTGTTTCCCTGTTCCTCTTATCTCCTAAGATCTTTTGTTGACAGTCCCTCCTCCATAAGGCTGTTTTCCTGTTCCTCTTATCTCCTATGATCTTTTGTTGACAGTCCCTCCTCCGTAAGGCTGTTTTCCTGTTCCTCTTATCTCCTAAGATCTTTTGTTGACAGTACCTCCTCCGTAAGGCTGTTTTCCTGTTCCTCTTATCTCCTAAGATCTTTTGTTGACAGTCCCTCCTCCGTAAGGCTGTTTTCCTGTTCCTCTTAACTCCTAAGATTGTTTGTTGACAGTCCCTCCTCCGTAAGGCTGTTTTCCTGTCCCTCTTATCTCCTAAGATTGTTTGTTGACAGTCTCTCCTCCGTAAGGCTGTTTTCCTGTTCCTCTTATCTCCTAAGATCTTTTGTTGACAGTCCCTCCTCCATAAGGCTGTTTTCCTGTTCCTCTTATCTCCTATGATCTTTTGTTGACAGTCCCTCCTCCGTAAGGCTGTTTTCCTGTTCCTCTTATCTCCTATGATCTTTTGTTGACAGTCCCTCCTCCATAAGGCTGTTTTCCTGTTCCTCTTATCTCCTAAGATCTTTTGTTGACAGTCCCTCAGTAAGGCTGTTTTCCTGTTCCTCTTATCTCCTAAGATCTTTTGTTGACAGTCCCTCAGTAAGGTTGTTTTCCTGTTTCATCCCCTTTCACGTTTGTATTCAACATGTTTGTATGAGATGTGGTAACGTGGTTCTCTAAAAGCTCCTGTCAGCGGCGGTGATCAAAAACCTTTACCTTTCTCTGCCCTCCGTTGGATGGCTTCTCTCTGTCTGTAAACCCTGGTTGGTTGGCTTCTCTCTGTCTGTAAACCCTGGTTGGTTGGCTTCTCTCTGTCTGTAAACCCTGGTTGGTTGGCTTCTCTCTGTCTGTAAACCCTGGTTGGTTGGCTTCTCTCTGTCTGTAAACCCTGATTGGTTGGCTTCTCTCTGTCTGTAAACCCTGGTTGGTTGGCTTCTCTCTGTCTGTAAACCCTGGTTGGTTGGCTTCTCTCTGTCTGTAAACCCTGGTTGGTTGGCTTCTCTCTGTCTGTAAACCCTGATTGGTTGGCTTCTCTCTGTCTGTAAACCCTGGTTGGTTAGCTTCTCTCTGTCTGTAAACCCTGGTTGGTTGGCTTCTCTCTCTGTCTTCCCATTAGAGACTTCTCCTGTCTGTAAACCCTGGTTGGTTGGCTTCTCTCTCTGTCTTCCCATTAGAGACTTCTCCTGTCTGTAAACCCTGGTTGGTTGGCTTCTCTCTCAGTCTTCCCATTAGAGACTTCTCCTGTCTGTAAACCCTGGTTGGTTGGCTTCTCTCTCTGTCTTCCCATTAGAGACTTATCCTGGCTGTAAACCCTGGTTGGTTGGCTTCTCTCTCTGTCTTCCCATTAGAGACTTCTCCTGTCTGTAAACCCTGGTTGGTTGGCTTCTTTCTCAGTCTTCCCATTAGAGACTTCTCCTGTCTGTAAACCCTGGTTGGTTGGCTTCTCTCTCTGTCTTCCCATTAGAGACTTATCCTGTCTGTAAACCCTGGTTGGTTGGCTTCTCTCTCTGTCTTCCCATTAGGGACTTCTCCTGTCTGTAAACCCTGGTTGGTTGGCTTCTCTCTCTGTCTTCCCATTGGAGACTTCTCCTGGCTGTAAACCCTGGTTGGTTGGCTTCTCTCTGTCTTCCCATTAGAGACTTCTCCTGGCTGTAAACCCTGGTTGGTCTGCTTCTCTCTCAGTCTTCCCATTAGAGACTTCTCCTGGCTTCTCTATCAGTCTGTGTTCTCCTCTCTTCTCTCAACTCCAGGGTCTCATCTACCCAGCGTGCCGCTCCAACATCTCTTGAACCACAGGGCTTTTTTAAACGTTGGGGCTGCAGCTTCACACACCACCATTCCTAGACACTACCCAGCATGCCGTGCTCCACACCACCATCCCAAAACACACCACCATCCCAAGACACACCACCATCCCTAGACACACCAGCATCCCTAGACACACCAGCATCCCTAGACACACCACCATCCCAAGACACTACCCAGCATGCTGTGCTCCACGCCACATTCAAATGCTGCCAGACTGCCTTTCACCACACCGCCTGTGTGGGACTGACGGACACTGCTGGCTACTCCCCCAGCCTGCTACGGACAGAGACACCCATTCCCCTCCTATAACTAAAGAGAAGGTACTCTAGACAGAGACACCCATTCCCCTCCTATGACTAAAGAGAAGGTACTCTAGACAGAGACACCCATTCCCCTCCTATAACTAAAGAGAAGGTACTCTAGACAGACAGAGACACCCATTCCCCTCCTATAACTAAAGAGAAGGTACTCTAGACAGACAGAGACACCCATTCCCCTCCTATAACTAAAGAGAAGGTACTCTAGACAGACAGAGACACCCATTCCCCTCCTATAACTAAAGAGAAGGTACTCTAGACAGACAGAGACACCCATTCCCCTCCTATAACTAAAGAGAAGGTACTCTAGACAGACAGAGACACCCATTCCCCTCCTATAACTAAAGAGAAGGTACTCTAGACAGACAGAGACACCCATTCCCCTCCTATGACTAAAGAGAAGGTACTCTAGACAGACAGAGACACCCATTCCCCTCCTATAACTAAAGAGAAGATACTCTAGACAGACAGAGACACCCATTCCCCTCCTATAACTAAAGAGAAGGTACTCTAGACAGACAGAGACACCCATTCCCCTCCTATAACTAAAGAGAAGATACTCTAGACAGACAGAGACACCCATTCCCCTCCTATAACTAAAGAGAAGGTACTCTAGACAGACAGAGACACCCATTCCCCTCCTATGACTAAAGAGAAGGTACTCTAGACAGACAGAGACACCCATTCCCCTCCTATAACTAAAGAGAAGATACTCTAGACAGACAGAGACACCCATTCCCCTCCTATAACTAAAGAGAAGGTACTCTAGACAGACAGAGACACCCATTCCCCTCCTATAACTAAAGAGAAGGTACTCTAGACAGACAGAGACACCCATTCCCCTCCTATAACTAAAGAGAAGGTACTCTAGACAGAGACACCCATTCCCCTCCTATAACTAAAGAGAAGATACTCTAGACAGACAGAGACACCCATTCCCCTCCTATAACTAAAGAGAAGGTACTCTAGACAGACAGAGACACCCATTCCCCTCCTATAACTAAAGAGAAGATACTCTAGACAGAGACACCCATTCCCCTCCTATAACTAAAGAGAAGGTACTCTAGACAGACAGAGACACCCATTCCCCTCCTATAACTAAAGAGAAGATACTCTAGACAGATAGAGACACCCATTCCCCTCCTATAACTAAAGAGAAGGTACTCTAGACAGACAGAGACACCCATTCCCCTCCTATAACTAAAGAGAAGGTACTCTAGACAGACAGAGACACCCATTCCCCTCCTATAACTAAAGAGAAGGTACTCTAGACAGACAGAGACACCCATTCCCCTCCTATAACTAAAGAGAAGATACTCTAGACAGAGACACCTATTCCCCTCCTATAACTAAAGAGAAGGTACTCTAGACAGAGACACCCATTCCCCTCCTATAACTAAAGAGAAGATACTCTAGACAGACAGAGACACCCATTCCCCTCCTATAACTAAAGAGAAGGTACTCTAGACAGACAGAGACACCCATTCCCCTCCTATAACTAAAGAGAAGGTACTCTAGACAGACAGAGACACCCATTCCCCTCCTATAACTAAAGAGAAGATACTCTAGACAGAGACACCTATTCCCCTCCTATAACTAAAGAGAAGGTACTCTAGACAGAGACACCCATTCCCCTCCTATAACTAAAGAGAAGATACTCTAGACAGACAGAGACACCCATTCCCCTCCTATAACTAAAGAGAAGGTACTCTAGACAGACAGAGACACCCATTCCCCTCCTATAACTAAAGAGAAGATACTCTAGACAGAGACACCCATTCCCCTCCTATAACTAAAGAGAAGGTACTCTAGACAGACAGAGACACCCATTCCCCTCCTATAACTAAAGAGAAGATACTCTAGACAGACAGAGACACCCATTCCCCTCCTATAACTAAAGAGAAGGTACTCTAGACAGACAGAGACACCCATTCCCCTCCTATAACTAAAGAGAAGGTACTCTAGACAGACAGAGACACCCATTCCCCTCCTATAACTAAAGAGAAGATACTCTAGACAGATAGAGACACCCATTCCCCTCCTATAACTAAAGAGAAGGTACTCTAGACAGACAGACACCCATTCCCCTCCTATAACTAAAGAGAAGGTACTCTAGACAGACAGAGACACCCATTCCTCTCCTATAACTAAAGAGAAGATACTCTAGACAGAGACACCCATTCCCCTCCTATAACTAAAGAGAAGGTACTCTAGACAGACAGAGACACCCATTCCCCTCCTATAACTAAAGAGAAGGTACTCTAGACAGACAGAGACACCCATTCCCCTCCTATAACTAAAGAGAAGGTACTCTAGACAGACAGAGACACCCATTCCCCTCCTATAACTAAAGAGAAGATACTCTAGACAGATAGAGACACCCATTCCCCTCCTATAACTAAAGAGAAGGTACTCTAGACAGACAGAGACACCCATTCCCCTCCTATAACTAAAGAGAAGATACTCTAGACAGACAGAGACACCCATTCCCCTCCTATAACTAAAGAGAAGATACTCTAGACAGACAGAGACACCCATTCCCCTCCTATAACTAAAGAGAAGGTACTCTAGACAGGGACACCCATTCCCCTCCTATAACTAAAGAGAAGGTACTCTAGACAGACAGAGACACCCATTCCCCTCCTATAACTAAAGAGAAGGTACTCTAGACAGACAGAGACACCCATTCCCCTCCTATAACTAAAGAGAAGGTCCTCTAGACAGACAGAGACACCCATTCCCCTCCTATAACTAAAGAGAAGGTACTCTAGACAGGGACACCCATTCCCTTCCTATGACTAAAGAGAAGATACTCTAGACAGAGACACCTATTCCCCTCTTATGACTAAATGAAGGTACTCTAGACAGAGACACCCATTCCCCTCCTATGACTAAAGAGAAGATACTCTAGACAGAGACACCTATTCCCCTCCTATGACTAAAGAGAAGGTACTCTAGACAGACAGAGACACCAATTCCCCTCCTATAACTAAAGAGAAGGCACTCTCAGTGGGAGGGAAACAGACCTGTAGATTATAATGCTCTCAGCAGTCTGTTATGAGATGGCAGAGAAGGCCAGGAACTAGTTTAATTGAAATACTGTGTTCAGCTTCAAGGTGTTTGTCGTGTTTTTAATAAGCTCCTCTCAGAGCTCTCTATCTGTCCGACACACAAACACACACACACACACACACATACTGTACACACACACACACACACACACACACACACACACACACACACACACACACACACACACACACACACACACACACACACACACACACACACAGCTTCCCCCATCTGTCTGTCTACCTCCCTCCTATTGGCTTCTCTCATTTGTTCTCTCCGCTTTTTCCCTGAAATCCACACCAATGTTTTTTCCAGGTATCCATCCCTCAGGAAAGGACAGATTTTCCGACTTTTAAAAATTCCATCTCCCACGCTGGCTGCCTCTGTCCGTCCTGAGCTTTCTGGAACCTTCTACTGCCCTCTCAACCTGGGGTGTGGTTGTCTGCCCCCCTCCTACCCCCTTCTACTGCCCCCTCAGCCTGGGGTGTGGCTATCTGCCCCCCTCCTACCCCCTTCTACTGCCCCCTAAACCTGGAGTGTGGCTGTCTGCCCCCCTCCTACCCCCTTCTACTGCCCCCTCAACCTGGAGTATGGCTGTTTACACCCCTCCTACCCCCTTCTACTGCCCCCTCAGCCTGGGGTGTGGCTATCTGCCCCCCTCCTACCCCCTTCTACTGCCCCCTCAACCTGGAGTGTGGCTGTCTGCCCCCCTCCTACCCCCTTCTACTGCCCCCTCAACCTGGAGTGTGGCTGTTTACACCCCTCCCATCCCCTCCCTCCCTCCTTCCATCCATTACCCCACTGCAACCACCCCCTCGTTGGTGTAGGTGGAACAAGAGAACTCAGATACCCAGTTCCTTGCTGCCATTCACAGTTTAATTGTGTGAATTATGATAATGTGTTGGTATCTCAAAACTACACCTCACTAAGATAATGAGTGTAGTGCTGCTCTCTCAGTGTATCCATGTAGTGCTGCTCCCTCATCCCTCAGTGTCTCCATGTAGTGCTGCTCCCTCAGTGTATCCATGTAGTGCTGCTCCCTCAGTGTATCCATGTAGTGCTGCTCCCTCAGTGTATCCATGTAGTGCTGCTCCCTCAGTGTATCCATGTAGTGCTCCTCCCTCAGTGTATCCATGTTGTGCTGCTCCCTCAGTGTATCCATGTAGTGCTCCTCCCTCAGTGTATCCATGTTGTGCTGCTCCCTCAGTGTCTCCATGTAGTACTGCTCCCTCAGTGTATCAATGTAGTGCTGCTCCCTCATCCCTCAGTGTATCCATGTAGTGCTGCTCCCTCAGTG